>NC_045958.1:65179028-65223987 GCF_010909765.2 Amblyraja radiata | reverse complement strand
TGCGATCTAACCTTCCAGAGCAGCCTACCATGCGGAACTTTGAATGTTCTTGACTCTTGATTCGAGGCTTGACTCTTGAGCTTAGGAGGGATAGGCTCCTTTGCTGTATAGCTGGCAATGAGTCACACTGGACAATGCTGGTGGGAGAAGGGTTTGCAACTTACCAAGATTCATGTGACCAGTCTCCACAATTCCAATTTCTTCTATTTCTCCAATTCCTGCTATTTCTTTAAGTACATCAGACAAAAGGGCGGTGCAGTGGTAGAGTTGCTGCCTTTCAGTGCCAGAGACCTAGGTTCGATCCTGACTGCGGGTACTGTCTGTGCGTTCTCCATGGACCTGCGTGGGTTTTCTCTGGGAGCTCTGGTTTCCTTCCACACCAAAGATGTACAGGTTTGTAGGCTAATTGGATTGGTAAAATTGTAAATTGTCCCGACTGTGTGTAAGTGTGCGGGGATTGCTGGTTGGTGTGGACTCGATGGGCCAAAGGGCCTGTTTCCTTGCTGTATCTTTAAACTAAAAAAATAGCAGTGCTGCCTACAGTCACTGTTCTGAAAGTCTTTGTGGAGGAGGCAATCACGTGAATATATGTTCAGCTGTCAGACCACAGTTAAATATGAAAGCAATCAACAGTGGTCTGACTCTGAATTACAACCTCAATGTTTTGAAATGTTTTTAGTTTCTTTTGTGCTAACTCGTGGTAAAATAAAGTAACAACAGTTTGCAGAACACTTGGCTGTGGCTTTTAGAAATAAATAAAAATCTTAATTCAAAATAGTCTCCATTGGCACAAAGGTTAAACTTCTGCATTTTAATTCTGGGGTGTCAAATGGACACCCCATCATAAAATTAAGGATAGAAGTCTCGGCCAATGGCTGAAAATGTAACCTGCTTCTGTGACCCATAAACGTTACCTTTTGAAAGCATTTATGGCTTGCGTCACATCTCTCATTCTCCATTAACTCGAGCATATCCAAAGCTGTGCTGACAGTAACTAATTCTTCCAATTATTCTTCCAGCACTTTGTATTTTACTCCTTACCTCCATCCTTTCTGATTCAGTGTCTCCTAGTTAAGTTTTGATTCTACAATTTTTACCCTTGTTTTTCAAACCTACTGTTCAACTGCTGATGCCATAACAAACAAAGGCCTGGATATGTGTGTGACCACAAGTTGATACTCTTGCATGTGTTTAGTGCTTGTGAGAAACGACAATTTACTCCTAGCATCTTCAGATTCAGATTCAAACTTTATTATCATTGTGCAGTGTACAGTACAGAGACAACGAAATGCAGTTAGCATCTCCCTAGAAGAGCGACATAGAATATGAGCAATAAATAAATATGTTTACGTGCATACAGTCATAGTAGAGCAATTATTTTTTTCCTGGTGGAAGGAGTGTCCCGGGGGGGGGGGGGGGGGGGGGGGGGGGGTGATTGGCAATCACCGAGGTACAGTGTTGAGTAATGTGACAGCCGCAGGGAAGAAGCTGTTCCTGGACCTGCTGGTCCGGCAATGGAGAGACCTGTAGCGCCTCCCAGATGGTAGGAGGGTAAACAGTCTGTGGTTGGGGTGAGATCAGTCCTTGACGATGCTGCGCGCCTTTCGCTCAGGTACGTCCTTCGCTCGAGGTACGAAGGTAAGCTAGCTAAGTATATAAAGGAGGATAGTAAAAGCTTTTTTAGGTATGTGAAGAAGAAAAAAATCTTTGCTCTTCATCACAAAACTGATTTCCTGGCTCAGACCCAGAGTCCTGGCAACATCCTTGTAAATCTTCTCTGCACTCTTTCCGGCTGAATTACGGGATACATCTTTCCAGTAGCTGGGTGACCAAAACCCAAAGTGCAGCCTCAGGAACATCCAGTACAACTGTGACATAATGTGCTAACCTCGGTACTCAATTCCCAAATGGATCTAGGAGTACAAGTACATAGTTCCCTGAAGAAGGTCAGCATGCAAAAAGCATTCTTCACCACCATATCCACTTGCGATGCTATTTTCAGGGAACTGTGCACTGGTACTCGTAGCTCTATAACAGTATCCAGGACCCTACCATCCCCTGTGAAGGTCATGCCCCACTTTGACTTCCCAAAAAGCAATACCACTTGCTTATTTGTATTAAGGAGGTAGTGACATTAAAATTAAGAGGTAGTGACCATAATATGATAAATTTTAATCTACAATTTGAGAGGGAGAAAGGAAAATCGGAAGTGTCAGTATTACAGTTGAGCAAAGGGGACTATGGAGGCATGAAGGAGGGGCTGGCCAAAGTTGACTGTAGCAGGGATGATAGTGGAACAACAATGGCAGGTATTTCTGGGAATAATACAGAAGATGCAGGATCAGTTCATTCCAAAGAGGAAGAAAGATTCCAAGGGGCAACCATGGATGACAAGGGAAATCAAGAAGTATAACATAGCAAAGATGAGCGGGAAGCCATAGGATTGGGAAACTTTTAAAGAGCAACAGAAGTTAACTAAAAAGGCAATACAGGGAGAAAAGATAAGGTACGAAGGTAAGCTAGCTAAGAATATAAAGGAGGATAGTGAAAGCTTCTTTAGGTATGTGAAAAGGAAAAAAATAGTTAAGACAAATGTGGGTCCCTTGAAGACAGAAACAGGTGAATTTATTATGGGGAACAAGGAAATGGCAGACGATTTGAACAGGTACTTTGGATCTGCCTTCACTAAGGAAGACACAAACAATCTCCCAGATGTACTAGTGGCCAGAGGACCTAGGGTGACGGAGGAACTGAAGGAAATTCACATTAGGCAGGAAATGATGTTGGGTACACTGATGGGACTGAAGGCTGAAAAACCCCGGGGCCTCATGGTCTGCACCCCAGGGTACTTAAGGAGGTGGGTCTAGAAATCGTGGACGCATTGGTGATCACTTTCCAATGTTCTATAGATTCAAGGTCCGTTCCTGTGGATTGGAGGGTAGCTACTTTTTAAGAAAGGAGGGAGAGGGAAAATGGGGAATGAAAGACCAGTTAGCCTGACATCGGTGGTGGAAAAGATGCTGGAGTCAATTATAAAAGATAAAATAGTGGCACATTTGGATAGCAGTAACATGATCGGTCCAAGAGCATGGATTTACGAAGGGGAAATCATGCTTGACCAGTCTTCTGACATTTTTTTAGGATGTAACTAGGAAAATGGACAAGGGAGAGCCAGTGGATGTAGTGTACCTAGACTTTCAGAAAGCCTTTGATAAGGTCCCACATAGGAGATTAGTGGGCAAAATTAGAGCACATGGTATTGGGGGTAGGATACTGACATGGATAGAAAATGGTTGGCAGACAGGAAACAAAAAGTTGGGATTAACGGGTCCCTTTCAGAATGGCAGACAGTAGTGGGATAATGCAAGGCTCTGTGCTGGGACCGCAGCTATTTACAATATACATTAACGATTTAGATGAAAGGATGAAAAGTAACATTAGCAAATTTGCAGATGACACAAATCTGGGTGGGTGGCAGTGTGAACTGTGAGGAGGATGCTATGAGGATGCAGGGTGACTTGGACAGGTTGGGTGACTGGGCAGATGCAGTTTAATGTGGATAAATGTGAGGTTATCCACTTTGGAGGCAAGAACAAGAAGGCAGATTATTATCTGAATGCTGTTGAGTTAGGAAAAGAGGAAGTACAACGGGATCTGGGGGTCCTTGTTCATCAGTCAATGAAAGTAAGCATGCAGGTACAGCAGGCAGTGAAGAAAGTGAATGGCATGTTGGCCTTCATAACAAGAGGGGTTGAGTATAGGAGCAAAGAGGTCCTTCTGCAGTTGTGCAGAACAACATGAGGAAGGACATTATTCCTATTGAGGGAGTGCAGTGTAGGTTCACGAGGTTAATTCCCGGGATGGCGGGACTGTCATATGTTGAATGAATGGAGCGAGTGGGCTTCTATGCACTGGAATTTAGAAGGATGAGAGGAGTTCTTATTGAAACATATAAGATTATTAAGTGATTGGACATGCTAGAGGCAGGATGCATGTTACTGATATTGGGGAGTCCAGAAACAGGGGCCACAGTTTAAGAATATGGGGTAAGTCATTTAGTACGGAGATGAGGAAAATCTTTTTCACCCAGAGAGTTGTGAATTTGTGGAATTCCTTGCCTCAGAAGGCAGTGGAGGCCGATCCTCTGGATGCTTTCAAGAGAGAGTTACCGTGCCTTCCATAATGTTTGGGACAAAGACCCATTATCTTATTTATTTGCCTCTGTAACCCACAATTTGAGATTTGTAATAGAAAAAAAATCACGTGGTTAAAGTGCAGCGTCAGATTTTAATGAAGGCCATTTTTACACATTTTGGATTCACCATGAAGAAATTACAGCAGTGTTTATACATAGTCCTCCCAATTCAGGGCACCATAATGTTTAGGACACAGCAATGTTATGTAAATGAAAGTCGTCATGTTTAGTATTTTGTTGCATATCCTTTGCATGCAATGACTGTTTGAAATTCTGCGATTCATGGACATCACCAGTTACTGGGTGTCATCTCTGGTGATGCTCTGCCAGGCCTGTATTGCAGCCATCTTTAGCTTATGCTTGTTTTGGGGGCTAGTCCCCTTCAGTTTTCTCTTCAGCATATAAAAGGCATGCTCAATTGGGTTTTCATCGGATGAGTGACGACCACTCAAGAATTTACCATTTTTTAGCTTTGAAAACCTTCTTTGTTGCTTTAGCAGTATGTTTGGGATCATTGTCTTGCCGGAATGAACGTCCGGCCAATGAGTTCTGAGGCATTTGTTTGAAATTGAGCAGATAGGATGTGTCTATACACTTCAGAATTCATTATGCTACTACCATCAGCAGTTGTATCATCAATTAAGATAAGTGAGCCAGTACCTTCAGCAGTCATACATGCCCAAGCCATAACACCCCCACCACCGTGTTTCACAGATCAGGTGGTATGCTTTGGATCCTCCATACTTTGCTCTTGCCAACACCCTGATATAAGTTAAGTTTCGTCTCATCTGTGCACAAGACCTTTTCTCGGAACTGTGGTTAGTATTTTAAGTACTTGGCAAACTGTTGTTAATTCTGGCCAAATTGGAGAGGCCAGGACACTAAAATTGAGTAAAGGCTTCTGGGCTGCTAGGCCATTTGGTCAATTTAAATGTGCCTTCTGCATAAATGGGATAAGCTGCAGAATGGTGCCAGTTTGTCTAGAGCCTAGATAAGAGTTGCAGGAAGAGAATGGAACATCTGCAGATTCTGACAATTAGGTGTAAATCGCATGGAATGGATTGGGTGAATGCAAACCAGACATATACATTGTAAATAATGTTGCAAAGCTTTACTTTGCTAGATGTTGATTGGGTTAAGTTTTGAGCCTTGTCTGGACTCCCTGACTATCAAGGCACATGTTGCATAATTCATCTATTTTAAGTTGCATCTAGAAACTTTGTCAGATACATTGTATTAGTCACTGTATTATTGGGTTAGGGAAATGTCTATCGTACTGTGTTAATCGATATCTGTTATTGGACTGTATAGAGACCACCCCCATGTGGTTCGGCCCCTCAAGTTTCGGGGACTTATAAAAGGCCGCTCCCACGAGGTCCTGTGTCAATCATCTGGGAGAACGCTTAGGACTGCGTGACCTTCTGGAGTGTCTCTGCTTGCACGAGGCTAGGAGGGCTTGGCGAGACAGATACGAGGATCAAACCCGTGGTGGTTAGGTATAGTAGTGGGAACTGTTATTGTGTTTTTCCAAAATAGAGTTTAGATGCACAAGTGCTTGACAGTATTTTATTGACTGAAACTAGACTGGGGGGAAGCTTAGAACGAGTTACTTACACTGTAACCTGGCCATCCTATATTTGCAGCCTCTGTATTTCTGTTCATGAAGTCATCTGCGGACAGTGGTCATTGACAAATCCACACCTGACTCCCGAAGAGTGTTTCTGATCTGTCGGATAGGTGTTTGGGGATTTGTATTAAATTATAGAGAGAATTCTTCTGTCATCAGCTGTGGAGGTCTTCCTTGACCTGCCAGTTCCTTTTCGATTAGTAAGCTCACCAGTGCTCAATAGCTTCTTAATGATGTTCCAAACATTTGAGTTTGGTAAGCTTATGGTTTGACTGATATCTCTAACAGTTTTATTGTTGTTTCGCAGTCTCATAATGGCTTCTTTGACTTTCATTGGCACAATTTTGGTTCTCATGTTGATAAACAGCAATAAAAGTTTCCAAAGATGATGGAAAGAGTGGAGAAAAGATTAGGCGCTGAGAGCTCTCTTACACTTGCATTAATACAATACAACACAATAATACGTTATTAGCCAAGAATGTTTCGCAACATACAAGGAATTTCATTTGCCATACAGTCGTACCAATAAAATGCAACAGAACACACAAACTACATTTTTACAGAAACATCCACTGCTGTGACTCCTCCACATTGCTCACCTTGTTGGAAGGTGAAAAAAAGGTCAATCTCTCCCTTAGTCCTCCCGCGGCCGGGGGCCTCGAGCCTTCCGTTGACGGGACGATCTTGGCTCCCGTAGCCGTCGGTCAGGTCCTCCACGTCGGGGCGATCAAGCTCCTGCATCGGGGGGGGGGGGGGATCTCAGCAGCCCCGTGCCGAGCAATCGGACTCCAGGTCGGGGCTGGTCGACATCGACGGTCTCTACCCAAGACTGCGACCTTGATGTTAAAGTCCGCAGGCCGTGGTTGGAGCGTCGATCCCATGCAAGGGATCGGCTCTGATGGTAAGCCCATGCCCTGCGGTGGGGCTCAAAGTCAGTCCCGAGCAAGGCCTCCGGCTCCATGATGTTAGGCCGCTGAGCGACCGGAGATATGACCCGGAAAACAATCGCATCTCCGGCAAGGTAAGAAAAAAAGTTTCCCCCGACCCCCTCCCCTATCCACCACATAAAATAAACCAGAGAACAATAAAACAAACTTTAACAACACACTAAAGGTAACAAAAAAAAAGATGAAAAGATAGAGAAACTGTTAGCGAGACTGCCATTGTCAGCCCCCCCCCCCCCCTCAGGCACACACCTGAGCAATTACAAACACCTGTGAAACCAAAATGTATAAAAATGGCCTTTATTAAAATCTGACAGTGTGCACTTTAACCACATGTGATTTTTTTCTATTACAAATCTCAAATTGTGGAGTGCAGAGGCAAATAAATAAATGATGGTTCTTTGTCCCAAACATTATGGCGGGCACTGTAGATAGAGCTCTTAAAGATAGCTGAGTCAAGGGATATGGGGGGAAGGCAGGAACGGGGTACTGATTGTGGATGATCAGCGATGATCACAGTTGTAGATTGGTTTATGCATGAGAGCCAATCATAGTAAAATAGCATCACTAACCCCACCTTACTGTATGATTCCCTGGCTCAAAGGGATGAATGGCCTACTCCTGCTTCTATTGTCTATTGTCTAAACTACCTATGTCATTGCTCAGCCCACTTGCCCAGGTCATAAGATCCTAAGACATCAGAGGTTTTTTTGCCCTTGCAGTTTCTTAACTCTACCTACAAGGATTCTACATCTGATCCTATGTCGTTTCTTGCTAAGGATTGAATTTCATTCCATATCAACAGAGCTACCTACCTCCTCTTCCCTCCTGCCTGTCTTTTTGATAGGATGTGGAAGTTTGGATGTTCAGCTCTCAGCTCCAATCCTCTTTCAGCTACGTCTCTGTGATGCCCTCAATGTTGTACCTGCCAGTTTCTAACCTCGCTGTGAGCTCATCCACCTTGTTTAGTATATTGTGTGCATCTAGAGATATTATCCTCACCACCCATCTTCTCAAATTGGTCCCCATGTTGCCTGAAGTTTGACTCTTAGAAACATAGATGCAGGAATAGGCCATTCGGCCCTTCGAGCCTGCACCGCCATTCAATATGATCATGGCTCTTATTCCTTTCTAAACGATCTGCCCTATTTCTTACTTTTGAGACTTCAATGACTGCTCTTGCACTGCCCCCCCCCCCCCCCCCTTTAACTTTATCGATACTTTTCCCGTTTGTTGAACCTCCCACCACTATTTGGTTTAAAACCCTAACTACAGCTTTAGTTATGCAATTCGCCAGGACCCTGGACCCAGTAACGTTCAGGTGGAGTACATCCCATTGGAACAGCTCTCTCCTTCCTCAATGCTGACATCTATGTCCCACAAATTCCAACCCACTTCTCCCACACCAATCTTTGAGCCACGCATTTAACTCTCTAATCTTATCCAAATGCTCATGGTTCAGGTAGTAATCCAGAGATTATTACCTGATCATGATCCCACTGCAATTCTTGAAAACTGTTTTTACTTTCCATGATACCAACTAATTTGGAGTCAACTGTAAACTTACTAATCATGAAGAAGGGTTTCGGCCCGAAACATTGCCTATTTCCTTCGCTCCATAGTTGCTGCCGCACCCGCTGAGTTTCTCCAGCAATTTTGTCTACCTTCGATTTTCCAGCATCTGCAGTTCCTAATTGAACAACTTACTAATCATTCCTTGTACATTCTCATTCAAGTCATCGTTATAGTTGTCAGTAATAGGTTTGAAAACTAGAAACTTAACCCTGGTACTCCCTCCCCCCCTCCCCAACCAACACAGCAGACCCCAATCTACAAAAAATGGACCCTGCACCCTCTCCTTCCCATTCACCACTTCACACCTACTTAAGGCAAGACTCCAGTATGAAAAGACTGGACCATTTCCCACCCCAACCAACACTTCACACCCACCCAAAGCCTGACCTCAGTCTGCAAAGACTGTGCCCTTCTACACCCACCCCTCTCCAATCACCACTTCACACCCTCTGTGCTGCACAACATAACTTATCCAATATCAACAATAAAAATAGAGGAGGTGGAGAGGCTTTTCAGAGGACAAAAGAGCCGGAAATCTCCAGGACCTGAAAATGTTTCCCCCTCTATTCTTAAGCTCTGTGCCAAACAGCTGGCTATACAGCTATACAGACATTTTTAACCAGTCCCTGCAAACATGTACTGTCCCCGCCTGCTTCAAAGTCTCCACTATTGTCCCTGTACCCAAAAAGGCAAGGATTACTTGTCTTAATGACTACAGACCTGTCACACCGACCTCTGTAGTCATGAAGACACTCGAAAGGCTTGTGCTGACCAAGCTGAAAAATATCACAAGCTGGACCCTCTGCAGTTTGCATATCGGACCACTAGATCTGTGGATAGATCTGTGGATGATGCAGTCAACCTGGGCCTGCACTTCTTCCTACAGCACCTGGGCCGCCAGGGGACCTATGCGAGGATCCTGTTTGTTGATTTTAGCACTGCATTCAACACCATTGTGCCAGAGCTACTACACTCCAAACCTTCCGAGTTGACTGTGCCTGAACCCCTCTGTCAGTGGATCACCAACTTCCTGACGGACAGGAAGCAGCATGTGAGGCTGGGAAAGTACATCTCAGACCCGCAAACACTCAGCATAGGAGCACCGCAAGGCTGCGTACTCTCTCCTCTCCTCTACTCTCTCTACACCAACGACTGCACCTCCACAGCCACCTCTGTCGACGGACGACACAACCCTGATTGGACTGATCCAGGATGGGGAGGAATCTGCCTACAGACAGGAAGTGTCACCGCTGGCGTCCTGGTGCCGTAGCAACAACCTAGAGCTAAATGCTCTTAAGACAGTGGAATTGATTGTAGACTTTAGGAGAGCTCCCCTCCCCTCACCCCACTCACCATCAACGACACCACTGTCACATCTATGGAGTCTTTTAAGTTCCTGGGAACCATCATCTCCAAGGACCTTAAGTGGGGGGGCTACCATCGACTCCACAGTCAAAAAGGCACAACAGAGGATGTACTTCCTGCGGCAGCTGAGGAAGCACAATCTGCCACATGCAATGATGGTCCAATTCTACACGGGCATCGTAGAGTCTGTTCTCACCTTCTCCATCATGGTCTGGTTTGGCTCAGCCACCAAGCATGACACCTGGAGGCTGCAGCGAATCGTCCGATCAGCAGAGAAGATTATTGGCTGCAACCTTCCCTTCTTTGATGAACTGTACACTGCAAGGGCCAGGAAGCGAGCGGGCAAGATCATCACTGACCCCTCTCACCCTGGCCAAAGCTCTGAATCACTTCCCTCTGGAAGGCGACTCCGGACTGTCAAAGCTGCCACAGCCAGACATAAAAACAGTTTTTATCCACGAGTAGTTGCTCTACTCAACAGCCAAAAATCTGTAGCCTCCCTTTGATCTGGTATTTTGTTGGTTCACATGCTTGATCAATGGTGTTTTATCATTAATGTTTTATTATTATTAATGTTTAGTGTTTTCTGAGTCATTCGTAACTGTCACTGTATGTCATGTTGTTACTTGTGGGCGGAGCACCAAGGCAAATTCCTTGTATGTGAATACTTGGCCAATAAACATACTTAATTACTTACTTAATAGGCTCAGTGCTGATTCCTGAGGCACTGTACTATTTATAGTCCTCCAGTCCAAAAAAAACCAACCTTCTGGTATTTGTCGCATTTCAACAAAGTTCAATCAAAGGTTTCAAAGGTCTTTTATTGTCATTTGGGACAGACAGACAGTTGGTGAGGCAGCCATTGTTGGCACCACACGTCAATCAGAGAGACAATTGAACTGTTTTTTCGATGTTTCACTCACTAGCATGTCCATATTGATGCGATTCAATTGAACATCAAAATGGTCACAAGAGAAATAGGATCCTATCTGTGATTGGTTCACTACCTGTTGTTGGATAGATTGCTCAAAGGTGTAATGTGCAAGTTGATTGACACTGAGCCACAGCCTTTATTATGCCCCTGGAAGTTCTAATGGATTTTTCTTCTGCATGTGTAATGAAATAAAAGGAATATTTGATTGAAGTATCAATGGTTGAAGTATTTTTATGAAACAAGATAGGCACAAAATGCTGGAGTAACTCAGCGGGTCAGGCAGCATCTCTGAAGACCATTCTTCAGTCTGAGTCTCGACCTGAAGTGTCAACTTGTGGCGCCACCCGGTGGTTAGACCACCTGTATTCGAACCCTTGGCAGTTGGTGGTGGTCACGTGACTGGGTAATGGCGGGAAGCAGTTGTCACAAGGTTTGGGGATGTGCCCCAGTATAAGTATGGAGACCAGGGTCAGCCCTCCCCCATTCGCGTGTGTGTTGATCTCTTCACCTGAGCAATAAAGTTCTCTTTGTTTTTTCCTTACACATTTATGAAACCAAGTTTAGTCTTACTTTTTCATTATGTGTACCACTCGGTAAGACACAGTACACAAAGTGCCTGACTTGAGCTTGAGGACTAGAACTAGAGCTTGGGAGTCCTTTATATAATTATTTTCCAACTTCTTGATCTGATATGAAGGGACATTTCTGTTTTTTCTCTGCAAAAATGCAGGGCCTCTGATTTGAAAGTTGTTCTCTAAGGGCCTTAAGCTTCCAACTCTACTGTAAGAGGAACCATACAGTGAAGCATCTCTTGGACCTCCAAAGTCATTGTCATTTGCTCCAGATTCGACTGCATTTCCATGTGATGGAGGATCCTAAAAATCTTACTCTTGCTCTTCCTTCTGGATTGTAATATTGTAGATTCCATTCCAGAGATTGTCCACATCAAAGACAATATTTCAATGCAATAATGGAGATTTGTACTGAAAATTGTCCCATTTTGTGGATCATCCTCTCTTCCCTCTTAGATGCACATTAAAGATCTCACAACATTATTTTAAAGAAGAACAGGCAAGTTATTTTTCTGGTCTCAACGTTGGTATTTCAGTCAATACCTCAAAAACATATAGGCTGGGAAAATCCATATATATCCGGAATACCCATTGAATTTGTACTACGTATTACATTTGGTTGTCTATTTTCCCGCATAACAGAAATGACCGTGCCTATAATAGATTTCTGCCTGTAAGCTGCTTTGTGATAGCTTGGGATCATGAAAGGCTTTGTATAAATTGTTTCTTTCTATACTAATAGCTGTTTCTTGCTTGAATCTTTTAATGAATTACTTCATTGTTCATGTCGATGGCCACTTGCAGCATTGCTTTCATTATGATGGAGAGGTGAGAATATCGCTTAGTGCTCCAAGGCACTGCATGCAGAGATTTATTCTCCTTGTCTCTGTTGGGAAGCCTCAGTGGGCCATTTCCTAAGTACACTGAAAGGAATTGTTGTGGTTTTATCCACAATACATGAGATGCAATTTATGCAATCAACTCAGCTTGATTTCTTTTGCCCTGTTTGATTTATTTTATCAAGCGACATTCATTAGCAATGTGCAGTGTTACCTCTCACTTTTGCTCTTTGTATTGCCAGTTGGATTCAGCAACAGCATAAGTGGATGCCCTTCGGGAAAGATACATGTGTGCGATTATAATGGAGTTATGATTAATGTCGGATCCTCTTAGTACCTTGTTATCATCAATTAAATCAATCCAGCACAAACTATTTTGCTGCTTGTTAAAGGGATTAGGTGCTGCCCAGCAAAAAAAAACGAAAAACGCACACCAGTCCTTCAACCTCTTGAAATTATTCATAGCAAAATTGATCTTATCATTTCATCCCTCAGGTCTCCAAATCTTTTTTGTTTTCTCTTCCTGTTCTTGAGATTGGTGGATGAACTTTGGTGTTTGGTAGCAGTAAGAATGAAACAGCTGCAATCTTTGAATTTAGAAGGTTTGGTTATGATGTAAATGCATATGGAATTCAAGAAGGTAGTGGCAGAGACACATAAAAATACCGAGGTGGCACGGTGGCACAGTGGCCTTGTAGCGCCAGAGACCCGGGTTTGATCCTGACTAGGGTTCTTTCCATGACCGCGTTGGTTTTCTCCGGATGCTCCGGTTTCCTCCCACATTCCAAACACATACAGGTTTGCAGGTTGAAGATAGACACAAAATGTTGGAGTAACTCAGCGGGACAGGCAGCATCTCTGGAGAGAATTATCCTTCTCTTCAGAGATGCTGCCTGTCCCGCTGAGTTACTCCAGCATTTTGTGTCTATCTTCGATTTAAGCAAGCAGCTACAGTTCTTTCCTAGTTAGGTCTGTAGGTTAATTGGCTTTGGTAAAATTGTAAATTGTCCCTAGTGTGTAAGATAGTGCTAGTGTACGGGGTGATCGCTGGTCAGTGCGGACTTGGTGGGCCGAAGGGACAATTTGCGCACTGTATCTAAACCAAAATCGTGCTGATCCTTCACCGTCACCCGGACTCATTGCTGCAATTCCCTCCCCTTCTTGTGGAAAGGCTGTCATCACATGGTCGTATTTAAGGGCAATTACAGATGTTTAATGATCGCTGGTCATATCAATAAAACAAGAGAATGGTAGTGTAGTCATATAAACTGCCCCATGTTTTGAAGATAAAGCAACAGCTGTAGGCCTCCCAATCAGTAGGAGATAGAGAAGTAGATATGTAGGCGGATTATGAAAAGATTAAAAGCAACAGCATTTTTGGATAGGTAACTTTTTAATTTCCAAATATTGTTTGGCATACACATTGTGGGCTGTATGGCCTGTTCCTGTGGTTCTATTCTATGTTCTATGTTAAGAGGGTGATTGAACAGAGGGTAGGGACCACTCAAGGACAAAGGAGGGAATTTACTTCTGGAGGCGGAGAAGTAGGTGAAGTCAGTATTCACCAAGGCAAAATACACGGAGGATGGCGAGATCAGGGAGGTTTATGCAAATCATCCAGGTCATATTGAGTTCAAGGAGGAAAAGATGTTTGCTTGGCGAACAAGGACCCAATGCGATTTATTCCAAGTTATTGAGAGAGGCAAGTAAAATATTGCTGGGGCATTGACAGAGATGTTTAGAGCTATAAAGCCATGTAGCACAGAAATAGGCCCTTCAGCCCAACTTGCCCATGCCAACCAAGGTATCTTCCTGAGCTAGTCCCATTTGCCTGCATTTAGCCCATATTTTTCCTATTCATTAATTTATCCAATGTCTTTTAAACGTTGTAGTTGTACCCAACTCTACAACTTCCCCTGGCAGCTTGCTCAATACAGTCACCATCCTCTTCCTGAAAAACCTGCCCCTTAGGTCCCTGTTAAATCTTCCTAATCTTAAACTTATGCCCTCTAGTTTTAGACTCCCCTATCCTGGGAAATACTGTAGATTGTGACCATCTACCTTCTATGCCCCTCATGATTTTGTAAACCACTGTAAGATCAACTCTATCTTCTTCTCTTGAAAGAACCAGTCTTTGCCTTTCCAGTCTCTCCTTTCAACTGAAGCCCTTCAGCCCTGGCAACATTCTTGTGATTCTTTAGCTTAATTATATCCTTCTAAGGTATGGTCATCAGAACTGCACACAATATTTCAGGAGTCTTGTACAGCAATAAAATGACACCAAACTCTTGTACTCAGTCTCCTGCCTAATGAAGGCAAAGCATCACCACCTTGTCTACCCATGTCACCACTCTCAGAGGACTATGTATTTGTATCCGTGGGTCTCTCTGTCAAACAAGATTCCCCTGGGCTTTGGCATTCGCTGTGTATGTCCTGCCCTGGTTTTACTTTCCAAAGTGCATTACTTTGTACTTATCTGAGTTAATTTAATCTGCCATTCCTTTGCCCACTTTTCCAATTACTCTAGATCCAGGTGTAACCTTGGATAACATTCTTCACTGTCCACCACACCACCAATGTTGGTGTCAAAGTGAGGAAGATTGTCAAAGGTTATAACATGATGTACATCAATTAGAAATATGGGCAGAGAAATAGCAAATGGAGTTTAGTCTGGGCAAGTGTCAGGTGTTGTACTTTGAGAGGTCTAATGTACAAGGGAAGTATAATGGTAATGGCCTTAAAAGCATTTGTGCACAAAAGGTTGATGGACAAAGTCCATCGATCCCTGAAAGTGACAACACAACTAGATAGTGTTGTAAAGAACATGCACGACAAACTTGCCTTCATCGTCTTTCCTCAGAAGTGATCAGTCGATTTCTTGAAGATCTCTTTAGATTGATAGAGTTGTAAAGCCTGGAAACAGGCCCTTCAGGCCAACTTGCCAGTACCAACCAAGATGCCCCATCTACACATACCCCACCTGGCTGCAGTTAGCTCACATCCCTCTAAACCTTTCCAGTCCATGTACCTGTCCAAATGTCTTCTAAATGTTGTTGCAGTCCCTGCCTCAACCAACTCCTCCGCAAGATTGTTCCATATACCCACCACCCTCTGTGTGTTAATTCAGGTTCTTCTACCCTGAGTCTGCATCAGTAAAACACTGAGTCAAGCACTGGAATCCTGTAGGTCAACTACTGCTCCATTCACTCAAGCCCGTGACAGTCTCCCTGTAGACAGAACAGAAAGAGAGACAACACCCCAATGAACAGATCATCTTTTATACCCCTAAACGGAGGCGGGGACACTAAAGGTGCAAACATGCAATGAGGTGCCCATCCCTACATGCCAATCACTTCTTTCAGATCACATTAAGAGTCACTTACTTTGCTTACTTATAATACAATGTATACACAAACCTTTTAACATCCATATACTATGTATAAACACAAAATCCTCTACCCAATCACAGACCTGGGTTTAGCGTCTGTTTAACAGAAACCTAGTCTTAATGGCACTGAGGGCTTCACAGGAACAGAAACAGTTGGGAGCTTCTTCAGAAACCCAGACTTGATGGCACCATTTAGATCACATGGGCCTCCTGCACCTGGTGTCCCTCTGTCACCTCAGCAAAGTTTGACCTTTTTCACAGAAGCCTGCCATTTCCAAAGTACCTAAACCCCTGCATATCTACATTCCCCCCTTTTATCATTCCATGATAACCAACTCTTTTCATAAAGGATTCCATTACATGATCTTTACAAGCAGGGTGAAATGACAACAGTCCATGATGCAGTAGTCCAACAGTGATGATGATGATGATGTTTCCATAAGTCTCTGCTTCCCGACTTTGCATGGGCGCAGCAGATACTCAAGCATCCGACCAAGAGGTGTTCACCTCCTGACTTTGCATGGGCGTGGATCCTCTTGGGCCCATCACATTAGCATATTTCCTTCTTGTGACCAGTTGTCCAAGGTATATGAATGGCAGCAGTGTCTAGGGGAGATTTCTCACAAAAAGAAGTTAGCAATTTAAATCTTACTACCGATAATTTTACAATGGTGAAGGTGGACCCACGTATTCCTCCCTTCCACCTTAGTAGCAGTCGGGTTGTGAGGTGGACTTGATAAGGCCCTTCTCACCAAGCATCCAAATCTTTCCTTACCCACTTCTTCACCATCACAAAATCACCGGGCTCAAATCTAGATGAGGTACTTACAGGTGGTAGTTCAATATAAGCCGCTCATACCCTGGAATGTAAATCTCTTAATACTCTAGTTAAGGATTGAACATAGTCAGTCATTTCTGTGGCCATATGATGGAAATTAACATCTTTTGTAGAATACTGGTTCCATGGGGTTCTGAGTGGACAACCATACACAATTTCTGCTGGGCTCAATCGTGCTCTTCCTGCTGGTGTAGTGTGCATCTGGAATAATGCTATAGGAAGTAATTTGAACCAGTTAATTCCCGTTTCGGCTCTTAATGTAGCTAATTTCGTTTTTAATGTCTGGTTAGCTTGTTCAACAAGTCCAGCAGCTCGCGGCCGATAATTGCTGCTGGATACCCATTTGTACTAAACACATCTACAATACATAGTTGTTTGTCTTGCCGGGGTAACCCACAATCCTGACAGACAATCAACCGTACAACCGAGTTGTTTCCATATATTTACATCCTTCTCAGGAGCATCCTCCTGTAACCTAACAACGTCTTGGATAGTTTGGCATTGTGTTTACACTTATACAGCTCTATAAGTTCAACCTTCAGCCTCTTGCACCTCATTGAATAAAGTCCTAGCCTGCCCAGCCTCTCCCTATGGCTCTTAAGTTCTAGCAACATGTTGATGCGTGAATGATGCCTAAAGTAGGTTCTAAGCTAAAGGGAGAGGTTGGACAGACTTGAATTGTTTTCTCTGGAACACAGGATAGGAGCATTACAAATCTTGAAACGCAATGCAATAACCTTTTAAATCATCTTTGAGCAATGGAATAAATCATTGGATTTGATTCATATTTGAGTTTCAGTTTGCTTCCTTATTTAAGGAATGTTGGCATTGATGAAAGGTCAGTAAGTTGTCCTTGAAATAACCGTTGAGCTGCTACATTGAATCACTGAAATCCACATGAAGATACTCTTCGAGTGCACTAGGGCCATGAATTCCAGAATTTAATCAGAAGAAACACATGAATTCCATAATTTAATCACAAGAAACAAAGGCAGTATATTTCTAAGGCAGAATTGTGTGTGACTTGAAGGGGAACTAGGAGATAGTTGTAATTTAATTTGGCTGTTGTTCTTCTTCTTCTAGGAGATGGCAATTGTGGTTTTGAAAGATGCTGTCAATGAAAATCTGGCATATTGAGATTGTATGCATTTAAATCATAATGCACCACTGGAGGAGCAGTTGAATATGGAGGTGGATAGGAAGCTGCTCTGGAAGTGGGGTGCTTTAACAAAAAGATAGACACCAAATGCTGGAGTAACTCAGCGGGACAGGTAGCATCTCTGGATAGAAGGAATGGGTGACATTTCAGATCATGACCCTTCAGACCCTTATCAAGGTGATTGCAAGTGTCTGTGTGTTGTTGAAGTTGTGCTCATCTAAACAAGTGGAGAGTATTCCATCATGCTCTTGGCTTGTGTGTAATAAATAGTGGAAAGGCTGAGGGGAATTAGGAGTTACTTGTTACAGGATTTTGTTAATTTGGGGTGAGCATCCTGGGGATACATTTTTAATGGGTCTAGCTGGCATGCTCACTCTGGATTAAAATAGTCGATAAAACTATGTTATCTGATAAATAACAGAGCTTTGGAAATGGAGATCTTCTCTGGTAACGCTTGAAAATATGATAGAATAACAAAGCCCGTCACAAAGTTGAGGCCTTAATTTACACATCTGAGAAGAGGATGATGGGCTAGGGGATCTCAGGGATGATGAGGAATTATGGGCAGAAATCCCGGGGGGGGGAACGAAGAACGGGGAACGGGGAGTTGTGTCTCGTCCCCCCCCCCCATGTTTTGTGAAACATGTTACACATCATTTTGTCAGCCTGTTGTTTGATAGACAAAGAACATAGAACAGTACAGCACAGGAACAAGTTCTTTGGGCCACAATATACCTAACATGATGCAAAGCTATAGCCTCTTGTCTTTGATGTTTCTACCCTCGAGTAAATGATCTGACTCTCTACCCTATCTACTCTTCTCATAATTTGATGTACTTCTATCCAGTATCCCCTCAACCTCTGGCAATCTGTAGAAAACAATCCAAGTTTATCCAAGTTCCTGAAGAAGGGTCTCAACCCGAAACGTCATCCATTCCTTCTTTCCAGAGATGCTGCTTGTCCCGCTAAGTTATTCCAGCATTTTGTGTCTACCCAAGTTTATCCAACCTCTTCTGTGATCTAATGCCCTCTAATTCTGTCAGAATTCTGGTAAACCTCTTCTGCACTCTCTCCATGTGCCTATCTAAAACCCTCTTAAACATCACCATCGTATCTGCCTCCACCACCACCAGTGGCATCCACCGCCCACTGTGTAAACAAAAATCTGCCTGCACATCTCCTTTAAACTTTGCCCCTCTCATCTTAAAGCTATAATATTTTCGGCCTGGGAAAAAATGGTCTCTCTGTCTATCCTATCTATGCCTTTTATGATGCCTCTCCCCTCAACTATGATGTTTCAGAGAAAACAATCCAAGTGTGTCCAAACTCTCCTTATAGCTAATCCTGGCATCATTCTGATAAATGTCTTCTGTATCGTCTCAAGCCTCCACCTCTTCTTCGTTTACTCATCCCTTCCCACCCAAACCACCCCCTCCCCTGGTACTTTACCCTGCAACCACAGGAGTTGTAACTCCTGTCCCTATACCTCCGCCCTCACATCCATCCAGGGACCACAGCAGTACTTCTAGGTGAGACAGAGGTTCACGTTCACCTCGTTTAACAATTTAGCTGAAAACTTGTTTGTTTCGCCAAGACCTGCAGGATCTCTCAGTTGCTGTCTATTGTAAATGCTCTTCCCATTCTTTCTGCCCTGATCCTCTTCCATGGCCAGTGAGGTCACTTTCAAACTGGAGGAACAACACCTCATATTCCACTTGGGTAACATTCAACCGAACAGTATGAACATTGAATTCTCCAATTTTAGGAAACTGCATAACCCTCATCCCTCTCTCCCATATAACCCCTCCTTTACCCCCCCCCCCCCCCCTCCTCTGTACCCCACCTGGACTCACACCTATTTATCTCCCCCTCCCACCTACATACTTTCCTCTAACTTCACAATTCCCAATTCTCCAATCCTACAGTCTTTTTAGCTATGACCTTTGTCCACCGATCAGCCTATCAAATAACCTTCCTAATCTGTGTTGGCCTAATACCAGCCAGGCTTCGTCCTGCCCCTCCTGTCCTCCAGCTTTCTTCTCCCCCACTACAATCAGTCTAAGAAGGGCCACGACCCAAAATGTTGCTTGTAGATATTCTCCCGAGATGCTGCCTGACCCGCTGAGGTACTCCAGCACTAAGTGGCTTCTTTTACTGACAGATCCTGTGACTACACAAAGCCCCATTTCAACCATCCCTCATGTCCTGTGTGCGGTTCTGTGCATCACACCTTAGGATGTATTGGTCTTGGAAATTGTAGTGACATTACACAAACCTGGATTGTGAAATTAGAAAGTTAAATGATAATCTGGTCTGAATTTTGTCTATGTTATGGTGAGCTAATAACTAGAATGAAATTATATTTGCGAGCTGCGAGGAAGAGGTGGGGAATGAGGATCTATGATGGAGTCTGTTCTAAAAGCTAGAGAAAAATCTTTCAGGTGTGGCTAGGAAATATCTTTGCACACAGGGTGATTTAAATTTGGACTTCTCTTCAGTAGCCAGTAAATTATTCCAGGGCAATTGGCAATTGTATATCAGAGATAAAGAAGGCATAGTGGTGCAGTGGTCAGAGCTGCTACCACACACTTTTGGGAACTTGGGTTTGATCCAGACTTTGGCTCTCCCTTAATGGAGTTCAGACGTTCTCTCTGTTATCGCTTGGGTTTCCTCTGGTTTCCTTTCCGATCCTAAAAGCTTGCTGTTAGATTAATGATATACTAAGAATCACCTTTTAATGCAGGTAAATTAATAAATCAGTGGATTTGCTATGAAGGTGCAAGAAAATAAGTTGCTGGTAAATAGGAGGAGAGGAAAATGGCATGATGGACGGCTCCTTTGAGAGCCGGCACAAACCTGAAGGGCTGAATAACCTCCTTCTGTGGTAAAATAAGTAAGTGAGGATATATTTTTGTTAAATAATAGCGAATTGGAATATGGGGAAAGATTAGCATTTTTGTTGTGATCTCACATAAACATCCACAATTAAGCTGCATTAATTAACAGTACCGTGCCTGTGACTGTGGGCCTTGGTTGCAGGAGTGTAAATGCATTTCCATTTTTGACCCTTTCCCATGAATCACACAGCCTTCTGTGCCTTTGAAGATTTCCATCTGCTGCTCTATAGTGGGATTCAGCAGGTAACCCCAAAGAGACTTGTGCACAGGTTCTGCTTAAAGTGACACCCAATATGATGAAAAGTACTAGTGTTCTAGTTGAACCTGTTTTTCAACATAGCTCCACTTTGTTAATAAATGCACATTTATTCCAGCTTTTTCAAACATTTGGACTGAACAGCCAGTCTCTGAAAGTTGGCCTCTCTAGCTGAATACCACATGTTTGTCTTGGCAGGGCTGCAGTGTCTGGTTGGCTGACACTGATTTGAGGATATTAAAGCTGATGGAACACAGAGCTCTTGATCCATTTCAGATCAACTTTATGTCAAGGTAAAAGTCTCAGTGCTGCAGTCTCAGGCACCTGTAATTACTCAAACATTCCAGTCGCTGGAAGTGGCAGGGAAAATATTCCAGGCAAGTTGTACACTGGGATTTGCAATCATTAATTATTTTGATAATTTTATTTTCAATTTTATTCTGAAACATAAACCTACGTTAACAATAATTCTCAGAAAGAAACTGGTCATATGAAAAATATTGTATCTGCTGAGGTATGGGACAAAGTAAGTAAATGCAATTAATTGAGGAGCTTTTGCTAAAATCTAGCAGAAGCTTGAGGGCTGAGCCATGTTCTATTGCATTACATTGGCTCATATCTTATACTACAATTTTGAATGGAGCTCAAATTGCATTATCTTTGTCATCTCAGTTCTGAGTACTTAGTTTACCTCCTGGTTCTCTTTTTTGTTTCTCATTTTGATCCTGGATTTTACAGCATTCCAGAATGTTTGGCAAGCTTTTGTTGCAGTCAGTACCTCAATAGTAAATTCCAAAAAAGACAACTACATGGAAAATTTAATATATTACCATTTAAACTGCAGTAGCAAACTTAAAGGTGATGGGCTATAACATGGGGAAATGTGAGGTTCCTTACTTTGACATGAAACAGAAAGGCAGAACACATTTTTTTAAATGGTGAGAATCTTGTCAGTGCACAGAGATATTGTGTGCTATTTCATGAAATGTGGGAAGAAAATACACAGATATCACAAGCAAACTGTACAATATTTAATTAGTAAGTTTGCAGATAGGACCAAAATAGTTGGTATCATCGACAGTGAAGGTGGTTATTATGAATTACATCAGGATCTTGATCAGCTGGGAAGTGGGCCAAGGAATGACTAATGGAATTTAATTCAGATAAGTGTAGTGTTACATTTTGGGTGGTCAACCATGGCAGGATCTTTACATTGAATGGTTGGGCCCCGATGATTTGTGCAGAGCAGAATAATTTAGGAATACAATACATAGTTCCCTGAAAATGGTGTTGCAGGTAGATAGGATAGTGAAGAAGGCTTTTTGCATGTTGACCCGAATCAGTCATGAAATTATAGACATAGCCATACAGCATGGAAACAGGCCCATCGGCCCATGCTGACCCACCTGCCTGCATTTGGCCCATACCCTTATAAACCTTTTCATTCCATGTACTGGTCCAAAAATCTTTGAAGTGTTGTGTATTGAGTATAAAAGTTGGGATGCTATGTTACAGTTATATAATGTGTTGCTGATGCTACACTTGGAATAGTGTCAACCTTCTATATGAAAGATGCCATTAAGCTGAAAACAATGCAGAATAGATTAGTGAGAATGTTGCCAGATTAGGGGGCCTGAACTATAGAGAGGTAAGGTAGGATGTTATTGCTTGGAGCACAAGAGGCTAAGGGGTGATCTTGTAGAGGTGTGTAAAATCATGAAGGGAATAGATTTAAAAAGTCTTTTTCCCAGGATAGAGAAATCAAGAATTCGAGAGCAGAGGTTTAAGATGAATGGGGAAAAGACTTGAGGGGCAACTTTTTATACACAAAAGGTGGTGGGTATATGGAATGAGCTGTCAGTTGAAGTAGTTGAGGCAGGTACAATAACAACATGAACAGACATTTGAACAGGTACATGGATAATTAAGGTTTAGAGGGACATGAACAAATAGGACAGGTGAGCCAATCCCATAACAGCTATTTTTACGCACCTGTTACTTATCTACCCTTGGCCTCCGCTCACTCTGGAGCTGTGTCCAGAATGCTGGTGTTTATCTGGCAGCCAGGCGCTGTTTATGGTTCTGACAGTTGGCTTCTCCTGGCCTGTCTGCCAATGACAGGAGTCAGAGTAGTGCCAGAGGGAGCAGATGATGTCGTCATGGTGGAAATGGACTTTGCCAAGACTGGTCCACAATCACAGGTATCTGATGTGTGTTGGAAAATATGCTTGGTTATAGGAGGCAGAAGGTAGCAATGAAGGGTAGTTTTTCTGACTGGAACTTTCAGTGCTGGTGACTTTTTCTTTGTCCTACATATTATAATTGCTGGTGACAAAGATGTAGGTTTTCTGCTTTGTAATTTGCTGATAACACCAACATTGGTGGAGGTGAAGATAGTGAAGAAGATTGTTTATATAAGCTGAGAGGTGAGAAACTTACAGGACAGGGGCATAATTGGCAAGTTGTATTAAGGAAAATTCCAAGGGTTTTTATACATGTTAAAAAATAAGAGGGTGACCAGGGAGAAGGTAGGATAGTTCAAGGATAAAGAAGGGGACCTATGCTTGGAGGTAGACAAAAATGCTGGAGAAACTCAGCGGGTGAGGCAGCATCTATGGAGCAAAGGAATAGGTGATGTTTCGGGTCGAGACCCTTCTTCAGAATCTATGCTTGGAGTTGGAGGATGTCGGTGAGGTGCTAAATGGGTACTTGGCATCTGTATTCACTGAGGAGAAGGAATACAAGTATGCTCGGGTGGTGTGTGATTGAGAAGGATTGGTGCTGAGGCTCTTGAAGAACATTAAGATGGATAGGTCCCCAGGGCCTGATGGGAACTATCCTAAGTTATTGAGGGAGGCAAGAGAAGATATTGCGGGGGTCTTGACGAGGATCTTTGTTTCTTCTCTAGCATAGGCGAGGCCCCAGAGGACTGAAGAATGGCCAATGCTTTTCCTTTGTTCTAGAAGGGAAGTTGAGCGAGTCCATGGAACTATAGGCCGGTGGGCCTCATGTCAGTGATGGGGAAACTATTGGAAATAATTTCTTGAGATCGGATTTACGAAAGAATGGGCTAATTAGGGATAGCCAGCACGGTTTTGTACGTGGCAGGTAATATTATTTCGGCTGAGTTTTGAGTAAAATGTAGGATTCACAATGACTTTTTCATATGGATTTGGAACTGAGTTATTCATAGAAGACGGGGGGGGGGGGGGGGGGGTGGTTTGTGGTGGATGGTAGATATTCTGGGGGAGGTTTTTTACACAGAGTAGTGGAGGCCTGGAATACATTGCCTGCTGTGGTGGTAGAGGCAGATACAAAAGAGGCATATAAGAGGTTTTTACTTAGGCACATGGAAGTGCAGGGGATAGAAGGATAGGGATCATGTTGAGGAAGATGAGATCAGTTTAGCTAGTCACCATGTTCGGCACAAGCAGTGTGGTGCACAGGAGGTTTACCAAAATGTTGCCTAGATCAGAGGGTTTCAGCTACAGGGAGAGGTTGGATAGACGGGTGTTTTTTGCTGGAATTGTGGAGGTTAAGGGGAGCCTTGATAGAAATATATACAATTCTGAGAGTCATAGATAGGTTAGATAGTCACAACCATTTACCCAATGTGGAAATGTCCAACATTAGAGGGCATAGCTAAGATGAGAAGGGAAATGTTTAATGGAGATGTGCAGATTTTTACACAGATAGTAATGGGGGCCAGGGGTCATGGTGGAGGCAGACACGATGATGGCATTTAAGAGGCTTGTAGATAGGCATATGGAAGTGTAGAGAATATGTATTGTGCAGGAAAATGAGATCAGTTCAGCTTGGCATCATGTTCAGCACAAGCATTGAGGTCCTTTCATGTGCTGTATTGTATATGTGTATTAAAATCAAAATGTTTAAAAAGCACTTGGGCATGTATTTGAATTGAAAAAAAAATAGAGGCATATGGGCCGAATGCAATCAAATAGGATTAGCCTAGATGGGCATCACAGTTGGCATGGACAAGTTGGGCCAAATTGTCATTTTTTTTTAATGTTGTACAGATGTATGACCATGACTCTAGGTCTCAGATCTGCAAAAGTGCAATGCATCTTGAGAAGCATCCAAGTTTCCTGAATGATGCAAAATAACCTGGAAATAATTGTTATTGTGTTTTTCTCCTTGATAAACCTATTTTCATTACATTGTTCTGACACAAACAGTATTACATGAACTGCATTTATTTTATGAAATATTTTTAAACCTATCTGAACAAGCAGAAATTCTGAGGTGATTTATATATTAAAATTATGATGTTTGCTTATCGCGACCACCCTGCACTGACATCTAATGTTAAAATGTGTTTTTGGATTTGAATGTAACCTGGTTTTGCCCTTCACATCAGGCTGGCATGATCCGAACAGATCAAGGGGAGTTTTTTATCGAACCACTTGAAAAGGGAAAGCAAGCAGAGGAAGAGGAGAAAGGTCGCGTCCATGTGGTGTACCGCAGGTCAGCTGTCCAGGTCTCGCATCCTGAAGTCCTTGACGACTTTCATCCAACAGGTTTGTGTCCTGGTCTAACGCTCGGGATAGCATTTCCTCAACCTGTTGTTTATCTTCAAACAATTAGTTGACAGAAGATGAATTGCAGGAAACGTTCTTTCCTTATTCTACCAAGGGGAGTCGGTGGCTTGAGGTAGTTAAAAGTAACTAAAAGTAACTGCTAAAGGGTTACGTTTTTGAATGTTGGGAGTGTTGGATCTGACACCAATAAGATGGCAATGAATGGATTTTCCAATATATTTTCTACTTAATGTCCTGTTCCACTATACGACTTCATTCAAAGAGTTCTCCTGAGTTTGCCCTGATTCGAACTCAGAGATATACTGTAATGGCCGCTCCCGGGTACTCGGGGCTCTCGTGGACATTTTTCAACATGTTGAAAAATCTTCACTAGTCTTCCCGAGCTTATCGCATTTCCAGTGTACCTGCCGTTAGCGTTACGAGCCACAAAGAGACGTCCCCGAGCTCCGACGTACCCGCTACGTTCATTCTACGTGCTTACCACGAGTTTGTTTTTTTTTTAAACTCGGGAGAGCTCTTGAATGAACTCATACAGTGGGACAGGACCATAAGTTTCCGAATAGATACGCAGCAAAATAAATTCATTCTTTTATTCCTGCCATTTAAATTTCAGCTTTGAAGGCTGACTCTAGTATCTGTTAGCATGATAACCAGAACAAAGTTGATCAGCTCAAAGAGTGATGCACAACAAAGCCTTCATAAGATGCGTGTCAAAGCCATGAGGACACATGGGTTGGATAGGTGGGATTGGAATTAATGGGAGATGTTTTATTGACCAATTAACATTCCTGGGACGACTGTTCACACGATTGACATTCAATGGGTGAATGTCCAGAGGAAGGATTTTCATTAGCTCATGGACTGGGCTTTCTCAAATGTTACATTTCTTACAAAATTCTTAAGGGGTTGGACAGGCTAGATGCAGGAAGTTTGTTCCCGATGTTGGGGAAGTCCAGAGCAAGGGGTCACAGTTTAAGGATAAGGGGGAAATCTTTTAGGACCAAGATGAGAAAAACATTTTTCACACAGAGAGTGGTGAATCTCTGGAATTCTCTGCCACAGAAGGTAGTTGAGGCCAGCTAATTGGCTATATTTAAGAGGGAGTTAGATGTGGCCCTTGTGGCTAAAGGGATCAGGGGGTATGGAAAGAAGGCAGGTACAGGATACTGAGTTGGATGATCAGCCATGATCATATTGAATGGCGGTGCAGGCTCGAAGGGCCGAATGGCCTACTCCTGCACCTATTTTCTATGTTTCTATGTTTCTATTTATATACTGGGCATTTAGATATATGAAGTTTAAAGTTACTTAAAGTTTGCACAAGGGCAGTGCAGGTATTTGTGCCTGCAGACATTTCTGGTCTCAGAATATTTTTAGTTTGTTACATATAAGCTTTGAGATAAATAAAGTGTATTATCCTGGGCTTTAAAATGATCACATGAAGGGAAGCATTTTCAAGAAATCAGTTCTCTGTGAATGGAAGGCCTCAGAGGTCATTGGACTATTGTCAGCAGAGGTGCATGGTTAAATAGGAATTTGCATTCTGCCTATTTGTAGAACATTCCTTGGCAGTTACGATAAATTTGTTTAGCAGAAGACCAACATCTTTATGTAACCTTGCTTGTGATGTGCACTGCAAACAAGGGAGCTTGGGGGTTTGTTAGATGAGCCCTTCATTTGGACTCCATTATTGAATTCTAGTGAGCTTCATATTCTGCCACACTACCTTCTTTTGGCATTTAGAATCACCAAGTTGTATGTTTCTTGAATATGCTACCTTTTTCAAAGAACCAGAAAGGTTGATACTGGTTGCTTTCCATTAGCAAAGGATATTTAATGCGGAACACGTGACAAAAAGAGATAAAATACTGAAAATAAATGAAATCACAATAATATGATGAATGGTTTAGCAATAGAAAGAAAGAAGGAGGGATATGACAATGAGGGAAATCAGAAGGGCAAAGAGGGACTGAGATAGCTCTGACATATAGGGTAAGAGAGATTCCTAAGAGATTTTAGAAGTACATTAAGAGGAAAAGTGCAACTCGGGAGAGAATATTTACCCCTCAGGATTAATGGAGCCATGGGAACTGGAGAGTTTCAATGAAGCCATGAGAGACAAACCCCATGTACACTCATCTTCCAGATTAGCCTACCAAGTGGAACCTTGTCAAAGGCCTTTGGCTTTTGGATATAAATTTGGCTTGGTGGAAGGAATCAGAGGGTGGTTATTCAGATTGGAAGCCTGTAACCAGTGGTGTTCTGCAGGGTTCAGTGAGGGGCCCACTCTTGTTTGTCATCTACATTAATGATGTGGAAGACAATTTTTAAATGTGGTTTGCAGGTTTGTAAAGACATCAAAATTGCTGGTATACAATGAAGAGGGTTATCTAAGATTACAGTGGGATGTCGATCAACTGGGGAATGGGCAAAGAAAGGCAGATGGAATTTAACTCGGCCAAAGTGGAAGCTGTTGTACATTAAGTTAAACCAAGACAGTCCACACAGAGTGCTCTGGAGACTATTGTAGAACAAAGAAACCTAGGAGTACAGGTGAGTAGTTTCCTGAAAATGAAGACACTGATAGACAGGGTGGTGAAGAAGGCACTTGCCTTCATCAGAGAGGGCATTGAGTACAGAAGGTAAGATGTTATGTTACAACAGTATGTCATTGCTGAGACTACACTTGGAAGATTGTTCACAGTTCCAGTTATATATCTATAGGAAGGATGTCATTAAGCTGGAAAGGATACAGAAAAAGATTTATAACAATGTTACATTATTATAAGGAGTTATAAGGAGAGCCTGGATAGGCCAGGGCTGTATGTGGTTTAAGCTGACAGAGGAAGTTATAGAGATGGGTAAAATTATAATGTTTAATTGACATTTAGACAAATGTCTGGATAGAAAAGGTTTAGAAGGATATGGACCAAGCACAGGCAAATGAGACAACCTCAGATAGACAGTCTGAAGAAGTGTCCCAACCTGAAAAGTCACCTATCCATGTTGTCTAGAGATGCTGCCTGACCCACTGAATAACTCCAGCACTTGGTTTTCCAGATAGACAATTACAGGTTGGCGTGAGTGAGTTGTCCGAAGGACCATTTCTGTGCTATATAACTATGATTCTTTGACTCTGATAATTGACCGAACAAGAGTAACAATGCTAGATTATAGACATTTTCAGTAAATGAAAATTAAATGGTAATCAGAAATACAACAGGAAATCCTGGACAAAATGTGTAGTGCTGGAATTAAATGTGTAGTGTGCTGGAGTAAAATGTGTAGTGCTGGACAAAATGTGTAGCGCCTGTGGAAGAAGAACAGGGTTAGTGTTTCAGGTTGAAGACTCTTGATCAGCAAGTTTCAGTGCCATACAGCTGCTATTCAAAGAGCTACAAAAGTAGAAATAAAGGTGTAGATTAATTTAGCAATTACCTTAATGGAGGAAAGACAAACTGAAAGGGATCTGTTAAAGTAAGTCCGATTAACTTGAATAATGATAGGGGGATTATTACTTGTATCTGGTTTAATTGAATGACCAGAGGGGAAGTCATTTGGGAGATGAGGAGGTTGTTGGAAAAGAGATTGTTTTAACCACGGCATATCTTTAACATCGAGCAGGATAAATGAGGAGATGATTTTTTCTATTCTCTCTATCCAGGTCCCTGAGGCAGCTTCATTTTGTAAAGCAGTTTACTGATTTTAAAGTGATATTTCATAACAATATTATTAATCCTCCTCTCTGCTCTCCCTTAGGTTCTTCCTGCTCCCTCTTGGTCTGCCTCTTCCTCCCCGCTTTCCCTCGAGCTACCTTCTCATCCCCACTCTCCCTCATTTTTCCTCCGGCTCCTTATTTTTTCGTTGATTTCCTTCTCCTCCCTGCTCCCACTTGGTCTGCCCCCTGCTCCCTGCTCTCCTATGGGTGTCCTCCACCTCCCTGCTTCCCTTCGGCCCTCTTTCTCCTCCCTACTCTCCCTTGGGTATCTTCCACTTTCTTCCTCTCAGGATCCTGCCTTCTCCCTGCTCACCCTCAGGGTACCTCCTTCTTCCCACTGTCCTTCAGGCCGCCTCCCTCTCCCCCTCCCCCCCCCCGCTTTGCCTGCCTCCTTTGCTGAGCATCAGCCAATAGTTCTATCACAAGGCCCCCGGATGAACATCTCAGTTGCACATCAGTATGTCGCAGCAAAGTGTTTTGTAGTTGAGTTTCTGAGCTAACCTTTGCTCCATTCTCCCTGACATTGCCCATTACACTCTGCCTCATAGATCTTAATTTCCCACAGGGCTACCTGTGCATCTATCCCCTTCCTTTGACTATACATATGAATCCATTTTATAAAACACATTTAAACCAACAGTGCCCTATTGCTAGTGAATGTGTCAACAACATTAAATCTGAGCCAATAACATTGTGATTACCTCACTTATCTTAGAGCATTATTTCACTCTCGGTTATACAGCACATTTCAAAGGCTCATCACTAGGCCTTTGTTCCAAACTTATGCAGCAAAATAAATACTTTTGATGTATAATCACTGTTGACTTGTAGTGTGAAGAATACAAATATTACTTAGGATATAGTCAGAGAGTTATTACAATGCGGAAACAATCCCTTTAGTCTATGCTGCCAGTTTGTCATACTGGGCTAGTCCCATTTGCCTGCATTTGTCCCATAATCCTCTAAACCCTTCCTATCCATAAATCTGTCCAAATGCCTTTTAAAGGTTGCAGCCATATCCAATTCTATGGCTTTCTTTGGCAACTCATTCAAGATACAGACAGTCTCTGATGCTCATCTAGAGTAATCCCATTTGTCTGCATTAGGGCCATAATCCTCAACATATTTGTTATCCAAGTACCTGTCCCAAAGCCTTTTAAACATTGTAAATGTAACTGTCTCCACCAGCTCCTCTGGCAGCCCATTCCTCTGTGTGACAAACTTATCCTCCAGATCTCATTTAAATGTCTTCCCCCTCAATCTGTTCCTTTTAGTTCAAAACTCCCCTGCCCTAGGAAAAATATTTGACAATCTATCCCATCTATACCCTTCATAATTTTATAAACCTCGACAAGGTGAACCCTCAGCCTCTTAGTTCCAGTAAGAATAAACCCAATCTAACCATTTACTGCTTTATAACTACATCCCCTTGTTCCAGGCAACATAAAACAGAATGATAACCAGAACTGTATACAATACTCCAAGTAAGGCCAATGTTTTATACATGACTCCTCAACTCTTATACTCAAAGCCTCGGCTAGTGAAGGCAAACATGCAAAATGCCATCTTCACTACCCTTTTTACCCATGTCACCATTTTCAGGGAACTATGCACTTACACCCCAAGCATCCCTCTGTAAATCAGCACTCTTGAGGACACTGTAATTTACGGTATTCATCCTATCGGAATTTGACTTAGCACTGGCCTGGATTGAACTCCATCTGCCACCACTCTGCCTAGCTTTCCAGTTGATCCATGTCCCCCTGTATCCTTAGATAACCTTCTTCTTCACTATGTACAACTCCAAGCATTTTTGAGTTGTATGTATTCATGCCACCTACAAATTCATCCAAGTCTTTCATATATATATTACAAATGTTAAATGTCCCAGTGCTAATTCCTTGTGGTACACCACTTGTTACAGATTTCCAGTTAGGGAAACACACCCACCACAATCCTCTGCCTCCAAACACCAAGCCAACTTTGGATCGAGTTTACCAGTACATATTCAATCCCTTGTGCTTTAACTGTTTGGACTAGCTATCATGCAGAGCCTTGTCAAAAGCCTTACTCAAGTCAATGTAAACAGTGTCCAGGGTTCTGGATTCATTAATTTTCTTAGTTGCAATCAAATCTCAGTCAAGTCTGTAAGACATGAACGTCCCTGCACACAACTACGCTGACCCTGCCTATCCAAGTTCACATAAAGCCTGTCCCTCAGAATCATGTCCAACGCTTCCATAATACTGATGTATTCCCTTCTACCACAAATATTTGGCCTGACCCTATCCCTTTAATAACCCTTTTAGGTGTAGTAACGCAATAGGAAAAGCGGTCCAACAGTGGTTTCAATGAGAATTACAAGAGTATTTAAAGATAGTATGAGATCACAGGAAAAGGCTCATAATTTTGCCAAAAATAACAGTAAGTCTGAGGAGTTTACAGATGTTAGTATCAGGGAAAATGCTGAAGACTATTATTAAGGAAGTGGTAACAGTGTTCTCAGAATAAAATAATAGGTATGGCGGAGTCGATGTGGATTTGTGAAAAGAAAATCATATTTGACAAGATTATTGGAATTTCTTTGAGTTGGTAACCACAGAATAGAGAACAATTCTAATCGAGTTGAGGACTGTAGGGATTATTAAATTAAATTCTAAAATGAGAGCACTGATATTAGGTGGTATAAAACAGGTATATGGTCTGTGGGGTGCTACAGGGATTGATGCTTGGATTCCAGCAATTCAGGAAGTATATCAACAAATTGGATAAGGGGCCAAGTAAAGTTTGACATCTAAATGTGCAGGGACTGTCCGTTTAGAACAGAGATTCCAAAAATGATTTTACTGACAAGATGGTGAAGCTTTGCAACAGGTGAGTAATGGTAGATCAACAAACTGCGTCAGTCAGGGAAGCTTTGGACAGAGTGACCCAGGATATAGAGTCATATAGCATGGAAATGTGTCCTTTGGCCCAACTTATCTGTGTTGCCCAAGATGACCCATCCGAGCTAGTCCTGTTTGGCCACAACTGGCTCATATCCCTCTGTATCTTTCCTATCCTTGCACTTGTCCAATTGTGTTTTAAATATCATTAATATAACTGCTTCATCTGGCAGCTCATTCCATTGGAGGAGTTGCCCCTAAAGTTCCTGTTAAATTATTTCTCTCTCACCATAAACTTATGGCCTCTACTTCTTAATGTCCCTACCCTGGAGAAAGACTCAGTGCATTTACCCTTTCAATTGCCCTCATGATTTTACACACCTCTATAAGGTTGCACCGCAGCTTCCTGCATTCCAAGGAATAAAGCCCTAGCTTGCCCAACCTCTTCCCACAGGTCAGGCCCTCAAGTCCTGGCAACACCCTTGTAAATTTCCTCTGCACTCTTTTCAGCTTAATAGCTATAGGAGGGTGACCAAAATTGAACATGGCACTCCAAGTGCTGCCTCACCAATGTCCTGTACAACTTTTATCATAATGTCCCTTCTGTACTCAATTCCCCTGACTGACGACAGCAATGTGCCAAAAGCCGCCTTCATCACCCTAAAATCCCCTACTACACCAACCTTATTTGATCTGCAGCTGTCTGCAATCTCCCGGCACATTTGTTGCAGTGTTTAATAGCCTGATGGTTGTAGGGAAGAAGCTGCTCCTGAACCTGGATGTTACAGTTTTCAAACCTCTATCTATACCTTCTTCTGAATGGCAGGAGTGTAATGGGAGTGTGGCCAGGGTGGTGTGGTTCTCTGATGATGCTGGCAGGTTTTTTAAAGGCATGGACTCCAATAGATCCTTTTTATGATGGAGAGGTCAGTACCAGTGATGCCTCATAACAGACTTATCATCAAAGTTAGTGTTGTAGCTTAAAAGAGAGAATGGATATCAGGGATACCAAATTGGTTAGATAAGAGACGACAGATTGTGGTGAGTGGAGGTTTTTGGAAAGAAGGAAAATGAAGAGTTGCCCACAGGGCTATTATTATTGTTGATCTACATTAATAACCTAGATTTAACAATGTATAAATTAATATGAAACTAATTTTGTAAACTCCAAACAAGATGGTGATAAATTGTAGCACAAGAAATATATGGCAGTGAGCAACAAATGAAGCTAATTCAGGAGACATATCTGATGGGAATAATGAAGAAAGGTAATATGGAATAAAGAATCCTGTTCTAACAGAGGTGCAGGATAAGAAGGACCTGAGTTATTTGTACATAAATCATTGAAAGCGACAGCTCTGATTAAGAACATAGTTAATCAGGCATTCACAATTCTGGTCTTCTTCCGTTGAGGCATAGAATAGTCGGAAAGTTATGCAGAGCACGGTTCTAGCCTTATCTAAAATATTGTGTTCAATTCTGGTCTCCATATTACAGGATGGATGTGAAGGAATTTGAGAGGGTCCAGTTGACTTGTAAATTAGCTTCAGAGCAGCTAAATCCTGTTGGAGATGCGGGTCAATTTAGCACAAAGGAAAATTATTGCAGTATAACACTGTGCTTTGTATCGTATCCCCTTCTAACTGGGTAGGTCCAAAGGCATGGCATCACTGGGAGAAATGGAAAGATACAATTACAGGCCACAAAATGAGATGCTAGTGCACTAAGCTCACGGATGCTATGTGGTACTCTTCATTATCACCTGCTGGATGTCTGCAAACTAACTATTGTGATGACTCTTTCCCAAATTCTTCCAGCAGGAAGGGTAAACAGTAAATAGGATGGCACAGTGATGCAGCTGGTGGAGCCAATATCTCACAGCACCATAAACCCCGGTACAATCCAGACCATGGAGTGGTCAGTGTAAATTTTCTATGTTCTCCCTGTAACCATGTGGGTTTCTTCTGGGTGCTCCAGTTTTCAATTGCGTCCTAAAGATATTCGAGTTGTTAGGATAAGTGGCCGCTGTATGTTGCCTCTAGTGTGTAGGTGTTTGTAAAATTTGGGGGAGCCAAATGGAATGCAGTGAGAATAAAAAATGGAATTCATGTAGGATCAGTGTTAATGGGTGGATGAGGGTTGACAGGAACAAGGTGGACGAAGGGCCTGTTTCTGTGCGGTATCTCTCTATGACTGTGTGTCTTTGAGGGGAGCAGATGAAGAACAAAAACAGACTTTAGAAGGACCGCATGAAGCACAAAACTATCCATACAACCATTCCCATCAATTTTCATTTGCCCAAATGTGACGGAGATCTGTGAATTTTGCGCAGGACTCATTAGTTGTCTCAGAACCCACAAAACTGGAGTGGAAGCAAGTCATTGGTATTCCTGAGGGATTGGCTAAGAAGTCAGAGGAGGCATAGGAAGTCAACAGCTAAACCTGCTTCAGCTGCAGATTGAAAGGTAAACATTGGCCAGGAAACAGAAGCATTAGCCAAGATAAAATGCTGAAATCTCTGGAGTCGTACTTGAACTCACAGCCTTTCCATTTAGACAAGAGTGCTCTTAATTACTTTTCCAAATATTTTTAGTGAATCATGATGAGCAAGGGTTATTTATTTACTTTTCCTTTGCAACTGTTTTGGTTTGTGCAATAAATGAGGCTATTATGCAGAGAAGTAGATGCCTCGATCACAAATTAAAAATGGACCTATTATTTAATGTTTTGCACACCCAGCCCATGGGTTAATTAAAACAAACCTGTTGCTTTGACATCTGATATGCAGAATTAGTAAGGAAGGTGCATTGGTTTACTTTGTCTTCAAGTGAAGTGGAAGTAATGAAAGCTGGAGCATGTTGACTTTGAAAGACCACCCACATCTTCATCTGCTTGTCTGTTCTAATTGCATGTGCACTTTAAACCTCTCCAATTACAGTTTTTTTGTGTTGGTTCTTTGTCCCTCTATTAGATTTCCAGCAATCATATGATCTGTACCAAGGAACTCTGTAGAGTACCATGTGTGTCACAAACCTGATTGCAAAATATTGGTGGAAACATTAAGTAAAAATCCTCTTGGTATGTGCCCATTCTTTCTGAAAACTCTGTGACTTGAAGGAATGATTTCCTTACCCACAGGAATTGTGCAAGAAAAAATAATACTGTCCAGAAACTACAGAAGTATTTTATTTTTGGGCCTAATGCCAATAAACAAATACAGAGAAGCTAGCAATATTTGTGCATAGTTGCTGAAGAAAGTAACTTCTGTATTGATTATGTAGATTAACAGTAGGAGGGCTCTACTGAAAGGATTTGAAAATAGACGAGATATTGTAACATTTTAACACATTTTGAATAAGATATTGCTTTCATTCGTCTTGAAGTTACAAGGTACATCTGAAGAAACAGGGAGTATTCAAGAAATTATTAAGAAGAGACGCTGTAAATCTTACTAGTGGCCTTAGTTTGCATGGTGCAAGTGCTGTTTCTCAATCAAACCTGTGGGATGTCGTTAAGGCCAGTTTGTGGGAGTTGGGAATAAAAGCAAGATCCTGCAGCGCAAGCGAACAACGCTTGATACAAATTTGAATTCACAAAGAGGTGAGAGGATAGAGGAGTACAAAGATGCTCTTCAAACGGATATTGGTGGGAGTGCAGGGCTCGAAATTAACGGTTGCCCGGGTGCCACAGACAACTCAAAGCGCCGCCGGGCAACCTAAACACCGAGCCATTTTGCCCGGCTTGGCAACCAGATACTGGTTTGTACCGAAGATAGACACAAAAAACTGGAATAACTCCGCGGGTCAGGCAGCATCTCTGGAGAAAAGGAACGCAACGTTTTGTGTCGGCGGTGACGGCTGTATTGCGTGGGAAAGATACTAGATGCAGGGTGAGGAAGGGTCGCAGCGAATGACGGCCCCCGAACAGCGGCAGCAGCGGCCCCAACTCCTCCCCCTCCTGCCCCCCGCCAGCCCTGATAAGGCTTGCAAACCCGCTGACGGCGCTTTAAAAAAAAAAAACCCTCCCGCACGCCGAGGCCGGGAGGAGGGAGGTAGGGGGAGGCCTCGACGTGCAGGATGGTTTTTTAAAAGTGGTTTTCGCCGTTAATGGGATTGCTGTAGCGGCCGCTGCTGCTGCTGTACGGGACCCGTCATTCGCTTCGACACTTCTGAAGCAGCTGCACCATAGATCCTATAGCTGTAGGATCTTTGAGCTGCACCGCTCGGCCCCGCACCTTGCTGTTGGCTGGCGGAGGAGGGAGGCGGTGGCGAGGAGTTCCCAACGGCCAAGTTGTCGAGGAGCGCTGACCCTCCTTCCTCCCCACCTCGCCCCCCTTTTCTCTCTTTCTCTCTTTCTTTCTCTCTCTCTTTCTCTCTCTCTTTCTCTCTTTCTCTCTCTCTTTCTCTCCCTCTCTCCTCCTCTCCTCCTCTCCCTCTCTCCTCCTCTCCCTCTCCTTCCCTCTCTCTGTGTCTCTCCTCCCCTCCTCTCCCTCTCTCCTCCTCTCCTCCTCTCCTCCTCTCCCTCTCTCCTCCTCTCCCTCCCCTCCTCTCCCCCTCTCCCCCTCTCCCCTCTCCCCCTCTCCCCCTCTCCCCTCTCCCCCTCTCCCTCCCTCCCCCCCTCTCTCTCCCCCCTCTCTCCCCCCTTCCCCCCTCATTGACTATGTTTGATAACGGAATGCAATCAAATGTGTTTTAATTCCCAATGTTAATATTTGTTTTAATCCATAAAGGTGGATTCATTATATTGTGAACACGTGAAACATTAAAACCACAGTGTTCGATTGTCACTGCTACCGTTGACACGTTATTACAGAATTCATTTTAACGGCAAATCAAACTCTTAATATGGAGTATCAGTACTGTTATTTAATGAGCAACATTCACAACTATACGTACGCATATATGTTACCATGGTCCAGGATTTATTGACACAGGTTGATCATACGCTGAATAATCCAACCACATTTTTGTTTGGAAGTGGAAAGAACTAATAGAAATTGCATTAATTGCAATGTGTAAAATGAGTTGAGATACTGTCTTATAATTTCGCTGCATGTCATTGTGGGATATATCATGTCTTGATTGGTGAATGTTTAGTTTGTGACTTTATTTGAAGCAGAAATAATATGTGAATGCTTCATTGAGTATAATTCCGACTGGTAACTACGCACTTCGGCCGAGCACATTATCGCACGCGTCATGCAAGCCGTCTTAAATGACCACCTAAACTGTCATTTGGCAACCTAAAAAGCTGCCAAGGTTGCCCGGCTGGCAACAGGGAAAAAAAGTTAAGCGAGAGCCCTGGAGTGTGGTTGCCCTGTTGGTGAGGGATGAAATTCAGTCTCTTGCAAGGGGTGACATTGAAACAGGAGATGTGGAGTCAGTATGGATAGAACTAAGGAATTGTAAGGGTAAAATGACCCTAATGGGACTAATCTACAGGCCCCCAAACAGTTGCCTGGACATAGGGCGCAAGTTGAATCAGGAGTTAAAATTGGCATGTAGCAAAAGTAATGCTGTGGTTGTTATGGGAGATTTCAACATGCAGGTAGACTGGGAAAATCAGGTTGGTACTGGACCCCAAGAAAGGGACTTTGTAGAGTGCCTTTGTGATGGATTCTTAGAACAGCTTGTATTGGAGCCTACCAGGGAGAAGGCAATTCTGGATTTAGTGTAATGTAATGAACCGGATTTGATAAAGGACGTCGAGGTTAATGAGCCATTAGGAGGCAGTGACCATAACATGGTCAGGTTTAATGTACAATTGGAGATCGGAGGTGTCAGTGTTGCAGTTGAATATAGGGGACTATGGGGCCACGAGGGAGGAGCTGACCAAAGTTGACTGGAAAGATACACGAGCAGGGATGACAGTGGACCAAAAATGGCAGGTATTTCTAGGAATAATACAGAAGGTGCAGGATCAGTTCATTCCTAGGAGGAAGAAAGATTCCAAGGGGAGAAAGGGACGACCATGGCTGACAAGGGACGTCAGAGACAGTATAAAAATTAAAGCGAGGAAGTACAACGTAGCAAAGATGAGCGGGAAGCAAGAGGATTGGGTAATGTTTAAAGAACAACAGAAAATAACCAAAAAGACAATATGAGAAGAAATGATGAGGTACGAAGATAAGCTAGCCAAGAATATAAAGCAGGATAGTAACAGCTTGTTTAGGTATGTGAAGAGGAAAAAATTAGTTAAGACCAAAGTTGGACCCTTGGAGAACGAAAAAGGTGAATTTATTATGGGGAACAAGGAAATGGCTGATGAGTTGAACAGGTACTTTGGATCTGTCTTCACTAAGGAGGACACAAACAATCTTCCTGATATAGTAGTGGCCAGAGGATCTGGGGTGACGGAGGAATTAAAGGAAATCCACATTAGGCAGGAAATGGTGTTGGATAGACTGATGGGACTGAAGGCTGTTAAATCCCCGGGGCCTGATGGTCCGCATCCCAGGGTACTTAAGGAAGTGGCTCTAGAAATCGTGGATGCATTGGTGATAATTTTCCAATGTTCTTTAGACTCAGGATCAGTTCTTGTGGATTGGAGGGTAGCTAATGTTATCCCACTTTTTAAGAAAGGCAGGAGTGAGAAAACAGGGAATTTTAGACGAGTTAGCCTGACATCGGTGGTGGGGAAGATGCTGGAGTTAATTATAAAAGATGAGATCGCCGAACATTTGGATAGCAGTAACAGGATCGGTCCGAGTCAGCATCGATTTACGAAGGGGAAATCATGCTTGACTAATCTTCTGGAATTTTTTGAAGATGTGGTTGGCAGACAGGAAATAAAGAGTAGGGATTAACGGGTCCTTTTCCAAATGGCAGGCAGTGACTAGTGGTGTACCGCAAGGCTCGGTGCTGGGACTGTAGCTATTTACAATATACATCAATGATTTGGATGAAGGGATTCAAATTAACATTAGCAAATTTGCAGATGACACAAAGCTGGGTGGCAGTGTGAACTGTGAGGAGGATGTTATGAGAATGCAGGGTGACTTGGACAGGTTGGGGGAGTGGGCAGATGCATGGCAGATGAAGTTTAATGCGGATAAATGTGAGGTTATCCACTTGGAAAAGGGGAAGTACAAGGGGATCTGGGGGTCCTTGTATATCAGTATGTAAGTAAGCATGCAGGTACAGCAGGCAGTGAAGAAAGCAAACGGCATGTTGGCCTTTATAACACGAGGAATCGAATATAGGAGCAAAGAGGTCCTTCTGCAGGAAACGACAACGGAGACCCGACTGGGAAAAGGTCGGTTCCCCTGTGCAGGGAAGAGATTTAAAAGTTTCCCCCGCCCCCCACAAATACACAGCTAAAAACAATAATAAAACCACAGCAAACGGGACAAACATTTTCTCTCAGCATATGACAGTCCCGCCATCCCCGGAATTAACCCTGTAAACCTACGCTGCACTCCCTCATATGCAAGAATGTCCTTCCTCAAATTAGGGGACCAAAACTGCACACAATACTGCAGGTGTAGTCTCACTAGGGCTCAGTACAACTGCAGAAGGACCTGGAAAAAATGGCCGGTTTTCAGAGTTTTTCGGTTTCCGGAACTCCGGATAAAAGGTTGTGCACCTGTACAACTAATGGTAGACTCATCCAGAAAATTAAGACACAAGTGGTCCATGGAGTTTTGGCAGAATAGATTAAAAAATGACGTCTATAGAAGGGAGCAGTGGAAGGGGGTTATTCTGACTGGAGGCCTGTAACCACGAGGATCTGAACTGGAAACTTTGTTGTCTGTGATAGCGGAGAAATAGGCCCTTCGGCCCCATTTATCCAGGGAGGCCAAGATGCCCCATTTATGTTAGTCCCACCTGCCCATGTTAGGCCCATATCCCTCTAAACCTTTCCTATTCATGTACCAGATTAAATGTTGTCATAGTACCCGCCTCAACTATCTTCAATGGCAGTTTGTTCCACATATCCACTAACCTCTGTGTGATGAAGCTATGCCTCAGGTTCCTATTAAATCTTAACCTCTCAGCTCAAACCTATGTCCCCTGGTTCTTGATTCTCCTACTCTGGGTAAAAGATTGTGCATTTACCCAATCTTTTCCAATGATGAATGATTTGGACAAAACTGTAGGTGGGCTGATAGATACATTTGCAGATGACACGAATATTGGCAGAGTTATGGATAGTAAGGAAGGAAACTGTAGGTTATAGAGCGGTTTGAAATTTGGGCGGAGAAATGGAAAATGGAGTTTAATCTGGGCAAGTATGAGGCTTTGCAGCTGTGAGGTCAAATGTAAGAGGCACAGAGTCGGGAAAGTCTACAGTAGACGGTCGGGTGCTTGGGAGCGTTGTTGTACAGTGGGATCATGGTATGCAAATCCATAAGTCCCTGAGAGTGGCAACACATATCATGGAGTGTAGTAAATGGTGGTAAAGAAGGCATATGGCAGGGTTGCCATCAACATCAGGGCATTGTGTATAAAAGTCAGGAGTCATGTTCCTGCTTTCCAAAACTTTGGTTAAGGTGCATTTGGAGCATTGTGTGCAGTTCTGGTTGAAGCATTATTGCAAGGATGTGGAGTGGAGAAACGTCATCTAACCATGTTCTCTAGAGATGCTGCTTGACCCGCTGAGTTACTCCAGCACTTTGTGTCTTTATTTGTAAGCCAGCATTGCAGTTTTTACGTTGAGTTAAAATCGTTAGCTACCAAGAGCTCCAGCAAATCCTGGTAAGTGTTTGGCAAAACAGTGGCCTGGTTTACGCTTGGTTTCACCGATTCTGCCTGAGCCGCTGCGTTCCTCCAGTAGTTTGGTTTTGGCTATATGGAGAGGTTGGAGAGTCAGAGGCTGAGAATACGACCTGAAAGAAGTTTGTAAAATTATGAGAGGCATAATTAGGATAGATGGAGTTTACTCTGGATGCAAATATGAACGACTAGAGGGCAGAGGATTAAAGTGGGAGCCGTTATCTTTAACGGAGATTTGCCAGGTAAGCTTTTAACACAGAGAATGGTAGGTACCTGGAACATGCTGTCATGTAGTGTTGGTGGAAGCAGATATAATTACAACATTCAAGGGCCATTTAGACAGACAAATGAACACGTAGGGATATACAGTACATCATGTGTATGCAGATGGCATTCATTTAAATTGGCATCATGTTCGGCATAAACATGGTGGCTGAAGGATCTGTTCCTATGCTGCACTGTTCTATGTCAGTCATAAGTGTCAAAAATCTCCATTTCCAACAAATTATTTGTTCAGAACTTGTAACTAGCAAAACAGCAAATACATGTGATAAAAGCAGAATGATTTCTGCAGCAAAGTAACGGTGAATGAAAGATAATTATGGAATGCAAACTGTGTCGGCAAGATCCATCTTAATCGCTTACTTGCTGGCATGATTGGTAAGGCCATCAAAAAGGCCAAAAGGGACTTCTGCTCCAAACTGGAGGACGAGACAGATGTTCGGCAGCTGTGGCAGGGTCTGAATGCAATCACCTCCTACAAGGCAAAACCAGGAGGCAGCTCGAATGTCGGTGTAACATCACTCCCTGACGAGCTCAATGCGTTTTACGCACGCTTTGACAGGGAGAATACTGATGTGCCTTCCCAATCCCCCATTCGCTGTGATGGCATTTCAGTCTCAGTCACAGAGGCCGATGTCAGGAAATCCTTCAGAGGGGTGAACCCCGAAAAGCACCTGGACCTGATGGTATACCCAGTCGTGTTCTAAAAACCTGTGCGGACCAACTGGCGGGAGTTTTTACGGACATTTTCAACCTCTCACTTCTGAGGTCTGAGGTCGGACAAAACCTAGCTCGGACAAAACTGATTATTAACAACCACTTTCTGTTATTTGCACTTTACCAGTTTATTTATTCATGTGTGTATATATTTATATCATGGTATATGGACACATTTATCTGTTTTGTAGTAAATGCCTACTATTTTCTGTGTGCTTAAGCAAATCAAGAATTTCATTGTCCTATACAGGGACACATGACAATAAACTCACTTGAACTTGATTGATGGGGAAAATCAAACGCAATCTACTGTTCTCTCCAGGCCAACCACTTTCTTCTCAATGCCTGTTTACTGATACGGCCAGCTTTGCATTCCTACAGATAAGATTCCAATTCTTCAACTTCTCCACCAGTTTCACGACCTTTATTTTTTTCCAAATTCTTAAAATTCAGAAAAGCAACTGGTTTACTATTGTGCAACAACTTATGAACTTGAGGAAATCAGTATGGATTACACAACAACTGAAAATGCCAGGAGTGAAGACTTTCAGCTGTTGTGAGGACTGGTAATGAAAGGGAGTAGGAATCATGCACTCAATTTGTGTCCAAATTCCCTTCGAGCCAGAGATGTACAGCACAGAAATGGGTCCTTCGACTAAACACAGCCATGCTGCCCTATTCTTTTTTTAAATTTATTATTATAATTTTTTCATTTAAACAGGCACAGTGCATATTGATGAACATTTACATGTAAATATGCAAGATTATAGTCAATAGCCAATTTCCATCTTTAGCCCCTTTGGCGGCAAAAAGAAACAATTATACAAGACACACAACCAACTCAATTCACACAGACATCCACCACAGTGAGTCTCCTCCTCACTGTGATGGAAGGGAAAGTCTTGTCTCTCCCCTGCTCTCCTTCCTCTCCTGATGTTAAAGTCCCCGGCGGGTGATGCTAGGTCCTGCGGCCGCTAAGGCCGCGCCGACGATGTAAGGCCCTGCTCCGGGTCTTAATGTTGGAGCCCCGGCGAGCGAAGGTAAGTCCCGCAGTCGTTAAAGCCACGCCGGGCGATGTCAGGCCCTGCTACGGGTCTTGATGTTGGAGCCCCCGGAGGGCGATGGCAAGTCCCGCGGCCGTTAAAGCCGCGCCGGGTGATGTTAGGCCCCGCTCCGGGTCATTTTCAACCCCGCAACTCGAGCGGGAGAAGCTGCCGCCGCGGGATCTCCGGAAAGCAGTCTCCCACCACTGACCTGCGAGCTCCCGATGTCACCGTCCCCAGACCTGCAGCTGGAGCCTCCGAAGCCCCGAAGTCTGGTCACAGCCGTGCGTCATCACAGCTCTCCACGCTCCGAGGCCGGCCAGTCCCACTATGGTAAGTCCGGAAGCTCCGCGACTGGAGCCTCCAGGTCGTTCCGGCTGGAGGCCACTCCACGGTGCTAGGCCCCAACGACAACGGAGACCCGACTGGGAAAAGGTCGGTTCCCCTGTGCAGGGAAGAGATTTAAAAGTTTCCCCCGCCCCCCACATATACACAGCTAAAAACAATAATAAAACCACAGCAAACGGGACAAACATTTTTAAAAAGGACAGACGAGCTGCAGGGGCCGCGCCATTACAGCGCCGCCATTTCCTTGATTTTGCCTGTCAACACTAAAGGGCCTGTCCCACTTGGGCGTTATTTGCGCGTCATTTACGTATGGCATGCATTGCGCGCGCATGGCGTGTGGTGGCGTAGGCAGTGACATGTGGTAACGAGCAGAGCCCCAGGATTTTGGGATTCTCAAAATCCTCGCGCGCCACCTGCGTGACGTGCAAATGACGCCCAAGTGGAACAGGCCCTTAATGCTATTTGACTGCATTAGGCCTCTATACTTTTATACTTTTATTGCATCTGATTCTATTACCTCTTCTGGCATCGCATTCCAGATATCAAACACTCTGTGTAAAAATAAATTCCCTCAGATCCCCTTTAAACCATAATTTCACCTTAAACTGTGCCCTCTGGTTTTTCATACCTTTACATTGGGAAAGTGATTCTGATCCCTATATGTGCCTCTTATAATTTCATATATATCCAGTAGGTTATCCCAAGGCTTCCATCACGGTAAGGAAAACCAACCGAGCCCATCCAACCTCTCTCCAGAACTAAAGTAGAGAACATTGAGGTGAATCTAGTCTGCACTTTCTGTAGCACAACCACATACCTCCGTGGTGACCAGAATTGCGCACAAGACCCCAATTATGGTTTATCCAGTGTTATCCAGAGTTGCAACATAACCTCCCATTTTTTATATTCTATGCCTCCGCCTAACACTATTTTATATCACAAAATTCATCTTGTCACATTTGCTGGGATTAAATTATGCCACCAATCTGTCCAACTTTCCTTCTGACCAATATCCTGCAATAGCCTTAAGTAATCTTCCTCGGTATCCATAACATCGCCAACTTTTGTGCCATTTGCAAGCTTACTAACCGTACCACTTGCATCAAAGAATGTAATGTAAACAAGGTTCCCAGCAATGATCCTGGAGGTACACCGCAAGTCATAGACTTCAAACCTGAAAAGCATCCTTCCAACATCTCCAATTAGCTAGCTCTCCTTCGATCTCTTGTGCCTTAACATTCAGGACATATTACATAGAACAGTACAACACAGGAATGGGCCCTTCAGCCCGCAATGTTTGTGCTGAACCTGATGCTAAATTAAACTGGAATGATCTGCCTGTACATGAATCATATCCCTCTATTCCCTGCACTTCCATGTGCCTATCTAAGGGTCTACCATACAGGACTCCTTGTCAAATTCCCAACTTAAGTCCATATCAACAATGTTTACCACCTTTGTCTTCATCAGTCTTCTTCCTTTCCCAATGTATATAAATTCCATCCCATATTTGTTTCCAATAATTTCCCTACCATTGGCATTAAGCTCACTGGCCTGTAGATACCTGGCCTATCCTTGCTGTCCCTCTCAAATAAAGGAACAACATTGTTCACCCCAAGCATGGGTGGAGATCCTGGAGGGGATGGGCGGGGGACAGTGGGCACCACCCCCTCCCATGTTTTGAGAGGTGGGGGACAATTTGTAATCCGGATTTTGAAATTTGGTGAAAAAAAATCTATTAAAATCTCCGCTTTCCGCGAGACAGTGGGGGTGTCACTGTTAAGCGCTTGTTAAATGTCTCCATTAACATCGTATTAACACGATGCGTCACCAATTGTGTTTTGACCTTCAAGTATTGCTGAAAGTATTCATGGAGAATTTCGTAAACCTGTCTGATGCGGGTACAATTACCATTTGAACTAATTGGATGTATTGGTGGATGGGAAAGATTTAAACGGGTATCGGAGTTAAACGGGTCAGGTCATGAGGCTCCGGTGGAGCGAGTTTCCTGGCTGGCTTGCAGGTAAGTCCCTCATTCAGTTCACTCGCATTATTTAGTATGTTTTTATTTTTTATTTTTATTTATTTATTTACTCTCTCTCTC